>NC_134265.1:23994266-24044266 GCF_031893055.1 Leptodactylus fuscus | reverse complement strand
TCTTCCCAGCACAATATCTATATTCAGGCACAGTGCTAGCTCGGTATGACTAGTATATACTGTATCTCCCCTATATAGAGAGGCTTCTGAGCTGATCTGCCATTATATTCACCTTATTATCTGCCCCTGAGGCCTCACAGCCCCCATTACCTTACACAGGCAGCAGAATCATTCCCTTGCAAATAAAATAAATGTAGAATATGCCATAAAATGGCCCACTTCCATCTCCCTACATGCCATATCCTTACCATTGTATATTGTATAGGTGCTGCGGCCGCCTGGAGGATGCCCAGACAGATGTAGCCCACCGCCTCTGCTGATTGTCAGTAACGCTATAGATTAGCATGGGGTCTGCACTGCACATTCTGCTGCTGATCAATAGCTTCTACTCACAGGACAGATGGTTTTAGGGGAGACAGAAAGAAAATAGTTTAAGCCTAAATCTACTTTGTCTCCTGCATTTACTTTCAGTCTAAACTTTACACAGGTCGGACGACCCCTCCACCCCCCTCAAGTTAATAAAAATCAGATAGAAAAAAAAATGCAAGAAATCCGAAAAATTATCGTAAGAGTCAAACAACTACAATTATAAAAAATTGTAACAAAAAATGTAACAAATATTCTTGATGTTAATTTCATTCTATTCCATGTTATGTATTTATTGTCGCCTTCTATTCACTCCTCAGTTACAGATGGGGGGCAGTTTTGGTTTTCCTTTTGCAATTATTTGGGTTTATTTTATGCATTTATTTTTGTTTTCAGCAAAAAAACAAACAACAACAACAACAACAACAAAAAACAACAATAAAACAAGCCAGCAATTCCCATTGTGTTTATTCTGCAGCTCATTGAATGGCCATTGGCTAAATTGTAAGTAGTTGAATCAATAATTGTTGATGGTGCTAGAGACCTGATGGGGAATGGGGGACTGGAAGTGACAGCGATGGAAAAATACATGTATATATATATATATATATATATATATATATATATATATATATATATATATATATATACTCATATTATAAAGAAATAGATGTGGTTATTTTCACCCCATGTACTGGAGCAGCAGTGTGAGGACTCCCTGGCTTTGTGTGTATGGATTTACTATTGCACCTAACTGTGTATTCAATTATTTAGAGCGATTCTGAGAGCACAGAGATGTTTAATTAGGATCCTGTAATATAAAACAGTGGAAGAGGGAGCATGTGTACAGCAGCACAGAGGAGCTGAAGATAGGCAAATAATATGAAATAGGATATGGAAGGTGATGCATAATATCTATCATATATATATATATATATATATATATATATATATATATATATGTGTGTTTATCCATCTATCTATCTATATGTATATATATATAGTATTGGAATATTGAGTAGTATTGCCAATCACATTTATACTTCTAATCATGTGACCCCTCTACTGACTATCTATCTATCTATCTATCTATCTATCTATCTATCTATCTATCTATCTATCTATCTCCTATTTATCTATCTATCTAATATCTATCTATCTATCTATCTATCTATCATCTATCTAATATCTATCTATCTATCTATCTATCTAATATATATCATCTATCTATATATATATATCTATCTATCTGTCTGCCTATCTATCTTATCTATCTATCTATCTATCTATCTATCTATCTATCTATCTATCCATCTTTTTATCGTGGGGTCACTGGCTCGTTGCAGTATAAAGGAAAAATGGTTCACCGTGTCATATTAGAATATATGTAATGTATTGGTATAGCTATGATATGGTATACACATTATATTGTATTTCTACGTTATAATCCACATTATATATGTGTGTGCAAAAAAGAGATAGAGATGAATAGATCAGAAACAGGTAATTAGATGCTGAAGGTATACACTGAGATGTAAAATACATGGGTTGAACATATATATATATATATATATATATATATATATATATATATATAATTTTTTAATATATATGTTCATATATATGTAGAGATAGATCGATAGCTAGACACATGGATGTATATAGAGATGAAGATAGATAGATAGATAGATAGATAGATAGATAGATAGATAGATAGATAGATAGATAGTTGGCTAATTTGGTGCATTGGTGCATAGATAGATGGCTAGTTAGATATATGGACAGTTAGATGTATAGACAGGTATAATACGTAGGTAGTTGAATGAATATATATATATATATATATATATATATATATATATATATATATATATATATACAGGCAGCTATATGGAGACGATAGATAGATAGATAGCATAGATAGTGTTTCTAAGTATTTATATACCAATTTATCTCTTATATTTCTAGCTCCTGACCTGTAAAAGATAAATAATATAGATATACACTTATACAGTAAAACACATAGGGAGATAGATCTATGGATCGACATCACCGAGTGCTCTAAAAACAGACAAGATATTTAATGGGGTGAAACAGAATGTGAAAATGTGGATAAGGAATCCTAGAGGATGTGTAATGGCTGATAATCATAGGTATTATACTATATACAGTGTGTGTGTGTGTATATATATATATATATATATATATATATATATATATATATATATATATATATAGTATAATAACAGTTATTGATATAATGATTGTATATATTCTACATAGAAAGAAAATAGATAGATAGATAGATAGATAGATGAAGAGATAGATAGAAAATTGATAGCTAGTAAGATATATATATATATATATATATATATATATATATATATATATGGTGTGTGTGTGTGTGTATATATATATATATATATATATATATATATATATATATATATATGGACACTCTTAATATTTTGACTGCAGGTGTCAGTGCTTAGTACTTATAGTTACACATATAGGCTGCACCTTTGTATCTGCTCGCTGTGTATTTGTATGCACACATACACATTAGATGCGGTTATTGTTGTGTGGCCGTTGCTCCCTGTGACAATGGCTTGTATGGGGCTGACAGTGGTTGCAGGTTTTGCAGTTTCCTTCTTTCCTTGCCTAAGTTTTCCAGAACAGCTGGAAGTGGTCGGGGGGGCTTTCTTAAGGAGACCCCCTGCTCTTCCTTTGACAGCTGATCAAAAGAAAATAGGTCACGCTTTTCAAACTTCTGTCCACCCTTTGCTTAATTACTGAGCCATTAAACAAAGGCAACATCTGCGCAACCTCAGCCAGCCCAAATCTCCAGAATGGGGGACACCAACCTGCTCGGATCCCCTGTCACACCAAGCCTGAGCCTCAGAGCAGGTCCCATTGTCCCTCCATCCCAACTCTGAGCCTTTCTCCTGCTCAATGCACCAAATTACTCCTGTGCCTGCTCCATACTGAGAGCTTTACCATGTCAATGAGGTGATTCTCTGCCATATTGTCTACTGCACACATTCTGGATTCTGGAGCTGGGGTCCACAAGACAATCGGTGCAGGTAATGGAGGGCTATAATACAGCACCTCATATACTCATGGACAAGGCGTACTGGGATCAGCATGTATGCCTGGCAGGATATATATGTGTCATGTATACTCATCTATAGGGTATCAGCATATGTAACAATACCTTACAGGATATATATATGGTACAGGGTATCAGTATATATGACAGTGCCTTACAGTACATATATGTGTTATATATACACATCTATAAGGTATCAGCATATATGACAATGAAGATATAGAGCTGTGACATATATATATATATATATATATATATATATATATATATATATATACACACACTGTATATTTACATAGCACCGCCATATATGACAATTCCTTACAGGGTATATAGCTGTGTCACACATATTCATCCATAGGGTATTAACATATATGGCAATGACTTATAAGATATGGAACTGTGTCATATATACACATTTACTTGGTATCAACATATATAATAATGACATAAAGGACCTATAGCTACTTCATATATACATGTTTACTTGGTATGACGATATAAGGCAATGACATACAAGGTATATAGCTGTGTCATATATACATATGTACATGAGATCACCATATATGATAATGACATACAGGAAATATAGCTTCACAATAGCTATATATAGCTATATAATGTCATATATACACAATGACTTACAGGATTAATAGCTCTGTCAAATGTACATATTTACTTGATACTATTATATATGACAATGGCTCACAGGATATGTAGTTGTGTTATATATCACCATATATGACAATGCCTTATGATATACAGCCATGTCATGTGTCCATATTTATGTATCACCATGTATACAGATGTATATCTCTATCATATATACATATTCATGTCATATCACCATGTGTGACAATGACTTAGAGGATGTATAGCTGTGTCATATGTACATTATAACATGAGATCACCATATACGTCAATGCCTATATACAACTGTGCCATATATACATATTTACTTGGTATCACCATATGTGAAAATGACTTAGTGGATATAGAGCTGTGTCACATGTATATATCTACATCATATATGATAATGCATATATACAGCTGTGTCACATATGCATATTTACTTGATATCACCATACATGAGAATAAGATATGTGTATTACAACTTCCTTCTATGCACATGAAATATTTCCAGGATCAATACCATTTCCATACATGACTCCAGCAGCCCCTAAATATCCCTTGTGCATTTGTCACCCAAAAGTGTGAGTGCAAATATCACTCGTGCAAATAAAAGTGCGAGTGCAACAAGGACACCCTGGCTTAGCTGTGACCTGAGGATTGCAGATAAGTGCACTTTAAATCACTTGCTTCCATTAAAGAGAAAAGGGACACTGCATCTTTAACAATCCTCCCTGGCTCCTGGAGCAATGTGAAGAGACTTCTCAACCAGCCTTGAAACGGGTGACCCCGCCCTTACCCTGCGCTGATTGGCCGGGAGGGCGTCAGTGCGCTCGCTGATTGGAGAAGAGTCCTGCCCGTCCGGGCGCTGCGGGTCCTCCTAGCTTGGGGTAGGTTGCGCTTTCAGCAAACCCATTCTGGACAGCTCCGGCTGTCTAAACAGAAGACGTAAGAGGAGGAGAGGGCTAGGACATGGCCAGGAGCAGCACTGGCCCGTCTGATAGAGCTCGCTGAGCAGCACACACACACTCTGCCCCCTGCCCCCAACCTGCACTCAGCACTGCACTCTGACACCCACTCACCCTGACACCCACTCACCCTCTAACATACCCAGAGGCCTTAAAACTGACCCTCAGTCACCCACACCCACCCATGGACTGAATGAAGACCGCCTATAACGCCTTTAGATGCCTAACCAAAGATCTGGATGCTTGCACCATGAACCCAGAGATGACAATGGACAGTATTGGCAGTTTGCATGGTGGAAACAGTCATGAGCAGGATCTGATGAGCAGCCACAGCCCTCACCATCACCGAAGGATTCACCAGGATCTCTCTGTTCCATCCTCCAGGTCAGCTATGGTCTCCAGTATGGCTTCCATCCTGGATGGGGCTGGGGACTACCGGCCCGAGCTGTCTATCCCTCTGCACCATGCCATGAGTATGCCCTGTGACTCCTCACCCCCTGGGATGGGTATGAGCAGCACCTACACCACCCTGACTCCGCTCCAGCCTTTGCCCCCCATCTCTACAGTCTCTGACAAATTCCATCACCCCCATCACCATCCTCACCACCACCACCATCACCAAAGGCTGTCAGGCAATGTCAGTGGTAGCTTCACCCTCATGAGGGATGACAGAGGGATCCCAGCCATGAACAACCTGTACAGCCCCTACAAGGACATGACTGGCATGGGGCAAAGCTTATCCCCGTTGACAGGCACTCCCTTGGGCAATGGTTTGGGTTCCATTCACAATACTCAACAAAGTCTCCATAACTATGGACCGCCTGGCCACGAGAAGATGCTCAGTCCAAACTTTGATGCCCACACTGCCATGCTGGCCAGAGGGGAACAGCACCTCACCAGGGGTCTGGGCACTCCACCATCTGCCATGATGTCCCACATCAATGGGATGCACCACACTGGCCACGCTCAATCCCACGGGCCCGTGTTGACTTCCAGCCGTGACAGGCCGCCCTCCTCCTCTGGATCCCAACTCAGTAACTCTGGACAGTTAGAAGAAATTAATACCAAAGAAGTGGCCCAAAGAATCACTGCAGAGCTGAAAAGGTACAGCATCCCCCAGGCTATCTTTGCCCAGAGGGTTCTGTGTAGGTCACAGGGTACCCTATCAGACCTGCTAAGGAACCCTAAACCTTGGAGTAAACTGAAATCTGGGAGGGAGACTTTTAGAAGAATGTGGAAATGGCTGCAGGAGCCTGAGTTCCAGAGGATGTCAGCTCTCAGGCTTGCAGGTGAGTTGTAAATATGCAGTGCCCATAACTTCACCTACACACTAAATGCCCAGGGCAGAAGACTCTGGCATGAACATGGAACCAGGAGCCCAGAATTAGACTCATATACTGCAAAGTAGGCAAGCTGAGGAATATGGTCATGCCCTGTGCCCCTCTAGATGCATAGATGCATGCCCCTGACTATGCACAATGCCCCTGGAGATGCACAGACCTGGACAGGATGCAATGTATGTCATGTAGGGAACAACAGGCAACCCCAAACCACTCTGTAACAGCAAGGTAAGCAGCATTTGCTCTGCAAGTTTTGCAGGTTTCTATCATACAGATAAAAGAGTGATACCCAACACAGTATGTATATGTTACCACCATGCAAGATATTATTTGCTTGCTCTACTTGTAAATATTGTTGCTAGACAGAGTACTGAAGACACCTGGAAAAAAGCAAGAAAAAAAAAAATCTCAGGGCTTTCAATTGATTTTTGACTCCCCCTTAACATTGTTCATGTGAATTGTGTGTGTTTATCTGCCCCCTCTAGTGGTCAGTGGGTGTACAGCACCTGTCTATTGTTCTGGGGTTGCTTCTGGATTGTTGTGGTTAAGAAAATGAAAATCTAGAAACCAGATAAACCTATTTATTATGTATCGTGCTTTTATAAGAGGTCATCTTTGGGAAATATTGTGCTAGAAGAGATTCATTTCTGTTCCTGTTGTATAGCTGCATAGTTGTGGACTGGCTAATCTGCATATATTACCCTGATATTCCCTAATAGATAGGTATGTGTATCTTTATGGTATGTGATATTCTGCAAAACGATTTTGCAGCTTGTATGGCTTGCATGGGGAACAAAAGAGCGGGATAGAACAATGCACAGGGACTACAGAACAATGCACTGGGACATCCATAGACAATGTCATAACCTTATATGTAAGATTGCAGCATAGTATCCATATAAACTATCTCCTCCATGTCTGCAGGCAGTGCCATGAGCCCTCCGAGCTGTCTGCCTCTTGTATAATGATAATCATTGGTTATTGATTAAATAAAAATACACCGGATCAATGGGATATTTTTAGCTGCCGTTGGCTCCAGACACTACAAATACAGTAATTCATAGATGCAGCGTGCATGTCACAGTCCTGCCTGCAATAATGACCTTTATACAAGGCTCTAGCATGCAGGGCTGGCTGCGTCCTCTTGTCTGTAATATACTTGTGGCTGGCATTCTCCAGCTCTGCACTTGACAATTAAACTCGCACTGTTTGTCCTTTTCCACTTAATTACAAGCCTGTAAAAAAAAAAAGAGAGGCCTCCGCCAGACAAGGAGAAGAGCCCCGGCTGTATGCAGGTCACGTATAGAGTCGCCACACTATAGGGGCTTGTTATCTGCCACTGATATTAATCATCGCCTGCAAATTGCTGCTGATAATAAAATGGCGGCTAATAAATCCCTTGTTTATAGAAGTGTCCCCCAATAGGGAGGCGTCTCCCCCAATTCGTGGAAGTATCCCCAGTCCAGGGAGGTATTACTAGTCAATGTAGTGTCCCTGGTACAGGAAAGTGTCGTTGGGTAATGGAGGTAGCACTTGTAAATGGAGGTATCCTCAATGTGTGGAGTTAGTCCTTGGTATATGGCCAGTTCTTGGAGGCATTACTAGTCAATGGAAGTATCCTTAGTATGTGGAATAATCCCTGATCCATAGAAAGATCCCTAGTACTCGGAGGTATCACTAGTAAATGGAAGTATCCTCAGTATGTGGAATGATCCCTGATCCATAGAAGGATCCCTATTACTCGGAGGTATCACTAGTAAATGGAAGTATCACTAGTATGTGGAATAATCCTTGATACATAGAAAGATCCCTAGTACTCGGAGGTATCACTAGTAAAGAGAATAATCCCTAGTATAGGGAAGTGTCATTAATAAATGGAAGTATCCTCAGTGTATGGAATTATCCCTAATATGTAGAAGGTGCCATAGTACTCAGAGATATCACTAGTTAATGTAAGTATCCTCAGTATGTGGAATAATCCCTGATCCATAGAAGGATCCCTAGTACTCAGAGGTATCACTAGTAAATGGAAGTATCTTCACAGTACATGGAACATATCGGGTGCGATTATTAAACCATAGTATACTATACACCATAGTATCCCCAATATGTAGTAGGATTCTCAGTATTTGGAGATATTACTAGTAAATGGAAGGATTCCCAATAAAGACATGGTTCCACAGCTAATGGATATACTAATAAGTGGAAGTAGGTCCAGTACATAAGGGCATTACTAGCAAATGGTAAATTTATGTATCCCCCAATACATGGAGGTAGTACTAGCAAATGGTAAATATACGTATCCCCCAATACATGGAGGTAGTACTAGCAAATTGACATCGAGGCATTGCTGGTAAATAGAAGTATCCTCAATACATGGAGGTATTACTAGTAAATGTTGTTATCCTCATTACCTATAGGTATTACTAGTCAATGTGAGTATCTCCAATTTAGGGCGGTATTACTAGTAAATGTACTTATACCCATTACCTAAAGGCATTGCAATAAATGTGAGTATCCACAGTGCAGGGAGGTATTACTAGTAAACGCAACTATCCCCAGTTTAGGGAGGTATTACTATAAAATGTGAGTATACCCAATTTATGGAGGCATTACTAGTATATGCAAGTATTCCTGATACATGGAGGCATTACTAGTAAATAGAAGTATCCACAGTCAGAGAGTTATTACTAGTAAATGGCACTACTATAGGCTCCAATATACTCCAATAATATAAAGTTATTACTAGTAAATGGCGCTACTCCCATTACCTAGAGGTATTCCTAGTATAGGAAAGTCACCTTGTGAATGGAGGTGTCTGCAGTATATACAGGTGTTATTAGTATATACAGTATAAGTGTCCCCAGGACGGAAGTGATCTTAGAATTGTAGGAAAAGATCTAACATTTTTCTTATCCTATATGACAATATCCACGTATTTTTTTTATATAGATAAACCTCCCCCCTGCAGATAGTAATAAGCACTGGTTGCCCTATTAGACTTTCCACAATATGGCGGTATCTCAAGTACATAGACTAATGGCCAGTACTGTATATTGAATTCCCTAGTCTATGAAAGTGTCCCTAGTACAGGTATACAGAGGTATATATGTAAGTAGGGATATCTGCATTAGTAGTAGACCCATTATAGAGCCTCGTCTTGTCTAGGTCGGTATGTCTTGGACCTTAGACATTGGATTTTTCGGAAAAAAATAATTGTGCAAAATTTTCCTGCATCTAATAGTCGTATCGAATTGGCTGGTGTATCCTACAGTCCGCTAATAAAGTCTATATAAGTTTAATATAATACCCCGAGCGCAGGGTAACTGCACTGGTTAACCATTTGCAGGCTATTGTACGGCCGTATCAATGGATTTAGGGTATTGTGCGAATGAAGAGCCAGAGGGTGAACGCAAGCCATTTCCATGAATTATTGATAGAAATCTCAGCTCTGTAGAGGAAGAACAGGGGTCATTTGCTTTGGGTTAAACAGGCAAAAACCTTGCAGTCTGGGGTCTTGTAGAGCAGACGCTCTTGTCCTATACCCCCCAAGCTGAGGAGCTTCTATTCAAGGTGAAGGAGCTTGGAATTTCCCTTTGCATTGAGCCGTGGTGAGAAATCTCCTTTGTTCTGCTCCTTCCAAGATCCTTGCTGGAAAAAATTAAAGACTAAGTGTATAAATATGTACAGTAGGCGGCTTCTGGTACGCGCCTGCTAGGCCGCCATGGGCGCATTACCATTGATTTTTCGTGGGGTTACGGAATGAGGTGTTGAATATTTATTTGCTATGGAGTGGGCTTGTTGCTATTATAATATAATGATGGGGCCGTGTTTGTTTTCATGTTCCTTTCTCAATACATTCCCATGATTATCCCAATGCACTTAAGAAGATTCGATCCGACCCAACTCCGCGTTTATTGATTTTGGATGAGTCTCCTCCTGGCAGACCCTCAAACCCACCTCTGAAACTTGGGCAATCCAAAATATAAGTTGGGAGAGTTGGGTTGCAAAGTGTGAACGGCCTATGAATAAAAAGAATGCAAAAAATGGGAAAAAAAAGACAACAAATAACGGGCATGAAGAAAATCGCAACCCATTTTATTAGGATTTACGTACAATTTATATGATATTAGAATTTTTTTTTTTTTGACTGTCCTATAATCATATAATAATTATACAGAACCATAGAAGCAGCTGATCCCGTCCGTCAAATATTTCCAATTTTTAATTTTATCTTTAAACAGTCAAAAAAAAAAATTTTTGTAAAATTTTTCATCAAATAGTTAAATTGTGTTCCCAGTTTATTAAATGTTAATTTAATTTTATTTAATGTTATTATGGTTTATTAAATGTTAATTTAATAAATTAATCATAACATTTATTTAACATATGTTTTTTTTATTTTTTAATCTTGACCCTATTTTTATTTTATTTCTAATATTAAAAAAAACAAAAAACCTGTGGATTTTTTATTTTTTTTTTTACAAAAATTATGTAACAATTTTGTTTTATTTTCTATTTTTTATTTTTTTTTTTACAAAACTGATGTAACAACTTTGTTTTATTTTTTTCACTATTTAAAAAATTAATATTACATTTTTAAATAAATGCAACTAAGGATTTCTGTCGATTTTGAACGCTCAGATTATTTCATTTGACAAAAGTGTCTCATTTCATTTTTTTCCTTATTTTTCAAAAATATTCTTAAAGATTTGGTAATTTTTTTTTATTACTGTTATTGCCTTGAATAATTACGAATGATAACGTTAATATTTTTTATACACCGTCACCTAGATAGAGACGCAATAATTAATTAAAAAAAAAAATTGGAATATAATAAAAAAATTTGTATATGTGAAAAAAATTATTGTAAAAATAAAAACTAATTTGTTCAAATAATAATTTCACAAAGAAATATAGAATTTTTGTTCAATATTTTTTGTAAAATAATAATAATAATAATAATAATAATAATAATAATAATAATAATAATAATGTAATAATAATAATAATATAACAATAATAATAATAATATAATAATAATAATAATAATAATGTAATAATAATAATAATAATAATAATAATAATAATAATAATAATAATAATAATAATAATAATAATAATAATAATAATAATATAATGTATTATTTTATAAAAATAATATAAAACCTATATAAATCTAGTACCAGATGTTTAGTACATTTGACACCATGAAGATCTGGTTGCTAGAGAAGGTTTTTGATCCCTAAATATATGTAATGAATTGTTCTTGTGGTCAGTGTGTAAAGGTGACGCCATGTTATAGGAGGCCTCCGCTGCCCCCCACCCCTAGAATTGGTCATTTTTTCATTCCTATATCCCAATTTTACCCCGTGTCATGACTGATGGCTGGAATATATGGGAAAGGCTCCTATTACAAGTCGTGCACCGTAAACAGCCGAAGCACCCACAAGTCATTGATCTGTATGTCATCTGTCTTACTTCCAGTAAAGAGACAAAATGGACTTCCCAGAACCCCTCCCCCAGCCAGGACCTTGTAAATATCCCTCCCCCAATCCAGAGAAACCCCCTCCATCTATAGGGCTGGGGATCACCTCAGTGATTTCGCTCTGTTCCAAATCCATGTTGTTTGTCGCTGTTTTGTGTCTGGGTGTTATAATGTATCGTATAGAGGGCATATTGTATGGGGCGTATAATCCTTAGTGATATGGCGGCAACGTATGCAGCAGCGCTTTACATGTACAGACAGAATCAGACATATACAGTAACGTATGGAGTTCATACACTATAGTATAGCAATATAATGCAGTATATTACATTTTATAGTGTGTATGGTATGTGCTGTACATTATATACAGGGCAGAGTACTGTAGCTATTGGAGTTTATAGGTCTCATATACAGTAATGTATAGCGTGTATGCATTATATAGTATTATACATATTTATTATATATTATATTAGTGTGTTTATGTGGTGTATCTGTTGTAGAGTATATACAGTGCACAGCATATTTTACACTGTAGCTGTTGTAGATGATAGAGTATATATATTACAATACATTGCAGTATATATGATCTGGTTCATTGCATGGTGTGTATATTCATTTTATGGGTAATTTAGATGGTATAGAGTATATGTATTACTTGTATGTATCTTCTAGTGTGTATGTATACAGTATGTCTATTGTATATTTCATAAAGTGTACATAAATATTAGATCTACTGTGTTACATATATTAATACACACACTACGTACACTATAGTGCTTGGTGTGTACTGCTGGACTGTAATATATATATATATCATATACACTGTAGTATGTACTATTGGACTGTAACATATATATATAAATATATATATATATATATATATATATATATATATACTGTAGTATGTACCGCTAGGCTGTGATATATATGTATATATACTGTATTCTGTAGTTTATGGTATGCACTGATGAGCTGTAACATATATATATATATATATATATATATATATATATATATATATATATATATACTGTAGTTGGTGGTATGGATTGCTGGGCTGTTTATGTATATATACTGTATACTGTAGTATGTGTAGTATGTATACTGCCAAGCTGTGATATACATGTATATATAGTGTATACTGCCTGGCTGTACTATTCATGTATATATACTGTATACTGCTGGGCTGTGATACTCATGTATATATAGTGTATATAGCTGGGCTGTACTGTTGATGTATATATACTGTATACTGCCGGGCTGTGATATACATGTATAGTTACTGTATACTGCTGAGCTGTGGTATTCATGTATATATATAGTGAATACTGCCGGTCTGTGATATCCATGTATATATACTGTATACTGCCGGTCTGTGATATCCATGTATATATACTGTATACTGTTGGGTTGTGATATCCATGTATATATACTATATACTGCCAGGCTGTGATATACAAGTATATATAGTGTATACTGCCGGGCTGTGCTATACAGTACATGTATATATACTGTATACTGCTGGGCTGTGATATCCTTGCATATATAGTGTATACTGCCAGGCTGTGATATACAAGTATATATAGTGTATACTGCCGGGCTGTGATATACATGTATATATAGTGTATACTGCCAGCCTGTGATATACATGTATATATAGTATATACTGCTGGGCTGTGATATCCATGTATATATAATGTATACTGCCTGACTGTAATATCCATGTATATATACTGTATACTGCCGGGCTGTGATATCCATGTATATATACTGTATACTGTGGATGATGGGCCGGTAGTCGGAGAATACAGACAAGTCTTTGTGTGGTCATAAAATCCGAGTTTTCCAGATAATGTCACAGGACATGGACTTTGTCTTCTCTAATCTTTCCTGGGGTTTAATAGGAACCTAATAATAACGCCCAGTGATAACGTTCCTGAGTATCGGGTGGGCTCCCAACCTCGCCATTAACCCTTTTACTTCCTCCTTTCTTCTACGCATTTGGTTTTGCATGGGAGAGATAGAGTTAACTACAATGCAGGCGTTTGTGCTAAGTGTAGATTGTCAGCTCCTGGGACAAGTCACAGTCCTGAGGGTTTAGATGAGGGATGGCTGATGGTGGTAGAGGTCAGGCCTTGGCATTGATTTGCATTTGTTAACCCTGTAGATGGAGGGCGCCGTCCTGTGCGATGGAGGGAGAGGGAAACCTTTCTTATTGATTATATTGATCTTATAGCAAACCGCACAGTTACAGACCCCTGCGCTCTCGTCCAGCCGCGTCATGGGAGACATTACTGCTCCTTAAAGGGCTATTCCATTTACAGACCACATGGCGAACCACTGGTCCAAGAACCTGGGGTGGCCACAGCCCAGTCACATATACTATCATTGAGGGCGACCGCCCCTGTAGGCCTTATCTATGCTGGGGATTGGGGTCCCAGTGGACGCCCCTCAGTGGGGTCCCAGTGGTCACCCTGACACAGCTCGGGCCTAATGGCATACATGTATTCAATGGGAAAACCTATCTAACACGTCGGCCATAGTCAAATATAGAGGAAGCCTAACAGCAACCAATAAGCTGAAATGAAAGTGAAAGTGATCTGACCGGTTGCTTTGGGCGACATAGCCGCTGCTTGTCTCTAGTAATTTGTATACATGGCGTCCATTACAGTTGTCACAGGAGGTTTTATAGGACTACTTAGTAGAAAGCAACATCTGAGGAGCAATGTAGACTGTATTGTACGTCTTTAGTATATCTGCATACAAGGTGACTTAAAGAGGTCGGCCATCTTATCGCAGTTGTCCACACAATATGTCACTCATGTAACGAGAGCCTCAGCTCCGTTGTCTCTTTACTGATGATATGACACTGCCACCAGAAATATGGCCACTGATGGAGGGGAAAGTGCCCGGACATGACAGTCAGCGCCATCTTATGGTATCATAGATATCAATTCAGTCATAAATTTCCAGGAGGAACAACAGAGGGACAGCACAAGGCATATATTATAACAAAGTTATAACAAAAAGATGCTCCAGGACTAGTCGCAGGGAATGCAAATATTTGGTAACAACAGACATGTCAGGAGAGCAGAATAACCCTCATAGTATCCAAGTATAGGGGATAAGTGTCTGATTGTGGGGTCGGACTGGTAGTCTGCACATGTGAACAATTCACGTTTATGACACTAATGGAGATAGTCAAGTATTGTGCTCTACCAGGATAGGGGACAAGCAGCTGTTTGTAGGAGAATCCCTTTAACTCATCTGGCACCGCTTATCTCTTGGAAAACAAATCCAAACTTTAATGTGAGACATCTATCCAACATTTCATATCTATCTATCTATCTATCTATCTATCTATCTATCTATCTATCTACCTCCTATCTATCTATCTATCTATCTATCTCCTATCTATCTATCTCCTATCTATCTATCTCCTATCTATCTATCTATCTATCTATCTATCTATCTATCTATCTATCTCCTATCTATCTATCTATCTATCTATCTATCTATCTATCTATCTATCTACCTATCTGTCTATCTATCTATCTATCTATCTATCTATCTATCTATCTCCTATCTATCTGTCTATCTATCTATCTATCTATCTATCTATCTATCTATCTATCTCCTATCTATCTATCTATCTATCTATCTCCTATCTATCTATCTATCTATCTATCTCCTATCTATCTATCTATCTATCTATCTATCTATCTATCTATCTATCTACCTATCTGTCTATCTATCTATCTATCTATCTATCTATCTATCTATCTATCTATGTATCTCCTATCTATCTATCTCTATCTATCTCCTATCTATCTATCTATCTATCTATCTATCTATCTATCTATGTATCTTCTATCTATCTATCTATCTATCTATCTATCTATGTATCTCCTATCTATCTATCTATCTATCTATCTATCTATCTATTATCTATCTATCTATCTATCTATCTATCTCCTATCTATCTATCTATCTATCTATCTATCATCTATCTATCTATCTATCTATCTATCTATCTATCTATCTCCTATCTCTCTCTCTCTCTCTCTCTCTCCTTCCAACTATCTATCTATCTATCTATCTATCTATCTATCTATCTATCTATCATATCTATCTATCTATCTATCTATCTATCTATCTATCTATCTATCTATCTATCTATCTATCTATCTTTCCTATCCATTTTTCTATTGATCTATTTTCTATGATCTATTGATTCTGTCTCTATCTATGTCTATTATTCTATCTCTTTGCTATAGATATATTCCAGGTATGATTCTGATCATGGACATTCTAAGACTTCCTTGGACTTCTCTCGGTACTAGATGACAGGTCTCTTATCACTCATTATCTCTGATCTATTTTCTGCTCCTGATTTTATGATATTGTATATCTTGCAGTATACAAATATCAGAAAGCTGGTTTATCAGATGCCGGATTAAAGGAATGTTTCTGTAGTAATGGGGTCATATCCGGATATTCATGTGCGTATTAGAGTTCCATTGATGGAAATGACTCAAGGCTGCACTGCACCTTTTACAATCGGAGTTATCTCCAGAAGTCATTATCCTGTTAGCTACTATATAGATAGGGGTGGAGGGAGGTTTACTGGGTGTTTGTTATATAGAGGCCAAAGATCAGAGTTCAAGCAGGATATAGAGTGCAGTGGTGTGGACGTACAGTATACGTATAAGGACTGTATACTGTGTCATTATTTCCATCCATTTGAGTCACATGTAGTGAACTTTATCATAGGTTACAACATTAGGCTTATTCACATCTGAGTCAAAGTCTATATCATAGATTCTGTAATGTTTGAGAAATAATGTTGCAAGCAGCAGTGTTACTCATATCAGCCTCTATCTATCTATCTATCTATCTATCTATCTATCTATCTATCTATCTATCTATCTATCTATCTATCTATCTATCTACAATATCTATCTATCTATCTATCTATCTATCTATCTATCTATCTATCTATCTATCTATCTCCTATCTATCTATCTATCTATCTATCTATCTATCTATCTATTATCTATCTATCTATTATCTATCTATCTATATCATATCTATCTATTTATCTATCTACAATATCTATCTATCTATCTATCTATCTATCTATCTATCTATCTTTCTCCTATCTATCTATCTATCTATCTATCTATCTATCTATCTATCTATCTCATATCTATCTATCTATCTCATATCTATCTATCTCATATCTATCTATCTCATATCTATCTATCTATCTATCTATCTATCTATCTATCTATCTATCTATCTATCTATCTATCCTTAAGTCTTTCTATCTATCAAACTGTAGAAAGGAGAAGCAAATGGAATATTTGTAAAAGGCTGAAGCTTTGCACTGAACATGGAACTCAACAAAAATAGTCTTTGCACTTTTGGAGTCTTGTACCGTCCTTTGGATTTACCCCATATCTGTCTCTATTATATCCGTGTAGTATTACTATTAATATCTCTTAGGTCTTTCGCTCGATGGAATATATTTTCGCCTATGGTCACCAACAATTCTGCAACATCCCAAGTGTGTGGAGTGACAGACTGCTGCTGATCCCTGCTGGCTGTGGTCAGTGCGGGTCATGGTCAGCAGTGTGATCACGGTGTACATCAGCTCCTGCAGGGGATGACACTACTACACCTCACCACATACTTTGTGCTGTGTCCACTGAAAACATTGCATCAATTATTTATATCTCCACATTGCTGAATCACAGGGGGAGGAGGGGGCAGGATCAGCAGATGAAGCCCAGCCACTGCCAGTGCCTGCAAGTCAGAGGGAACTGATATAGTGTATAGCAAATGCATGGGGTATAATGACCCCCGACACACTCTGCCAGTACCTGCAAGGCAGAGGAGATGGATATAGTATATAGCAGATGCATGGGGTATAATGACCTCCGACACACTCTGCCAGTACCTGCAAGGCAGAGGAGATGGATATAGTATATAGCAGATGCATGGGGTATAATGACCTCCGACACACTCTGCCAGGGCCTGCAAGTCAGAGGGAATGGATATAGCATATAGCAGATACATGGGGTATAATGACCCCCAACACATTCTGCCAGTACCTGCAAGGCAGAGGAGATGGATATAGTATATACAGTGGGTATGGAAAGTCTTCAGACCACTTTAAATTTTTCACTCTGTTTTATTGCAGCCATGTTATTGCTCATTACTGTACACTCAGCCCAATCTTGACAGAAAAAAACTGAAATGTAGATATTTTTGCAAATTTATTAAAAAATAAAAACTGAAATATCACCGGTCATGAGTATTCCGAGCCTTTACTGTAACTCACATGCTGTCCATTTCCTTCTGATCCTCCTTGAGATGATTCTGCTCCTTCATTGGAGTCCGGCTTTGTATAATTAAACTGATTGGACTTGATAAGGAAAGGCGCAGACCTGTCTATATGAGACCTCACAGCGCATGTCAGAGCAAATGGGAGTCATGAGGTCAAAGGAACTGCCCAAGGAGCTCAGAGACAGGATTGTGGCAAGGCAAAGATCTGGCCAAGATTACAGAAGAATTTCTGCAGCACTCAAGGCTCCTAAGAGCACAGTGACCTCCATAATCCTTACATGGAAGACGTTTAGGACGACCAGAACTCTTCCTAGACCTGACCGTCCAGACAAACTGAGCAATGGTGGGAGAAGAGCCTTAGTGAGAGAGGTAAAGAAGAACCCAAAGATCATTGGCATGAGATCCAGAGATGCAGTAGGGAGATGGGAGAAAGTTCTACAAAGTCACCTATCACTGCAACCTCCACCAGTCAGGGCTTTATGGCAGAGGGGCCGAAGGAAGCCTCTCCTCAGTGCAAGACATAGGAAAGCCAAAAAACACATGAAGGACTCCCAGACTATGAGAAATAAGATTCTCTGGTCTGATGAGATGAAGATTGAACTTTTTGGCGTTAATTCTATGTGGTATGTGTGGAGAAAACCAGGCCCTGCTCATCACCTGCCCAATACAATCCCAACAGTGACACATGGTAATGGAAAGATCAGGCTATGGGACAGGGACAGGACGACTGGTTGTAACTGAAGGAAAGATGAGTGCGGCCAAGTACAGAGATATCCTGGAAGAAAACCTCTCCCAGAGTGCTCTGGACCTCAGACTGGGCCGAAGGTTCACCTTCCAACAAGACAATGACCCTAAACACACAGCTAACATAACAAAGGAGCGGCTTCAGGGGAACTCTGTGACCATTCCTGACTTGAGCCCTGACCTCAACCCAACTGAGCATCTCTGCAGAGACCTGAAGATAGTGTCCACCAACGTTCATCATCCAACCTGACAGAACTGGAAAGGATCTGCAAGGAAGAATGGCAGAGGATCCCCAAATCCAGATGGGAAAAACTTATTGCATCATTCCCAAGAAGACCCAAATACTCAATACTGAGCAAAGGCTCCGAATACTTATGGCCAGGTGATAGTTCAATTTTTGCAAAAATATCTACATTTCTTTTTTTTTCTATCAAGATGAGGCTGAGTGTAGATTAAGGAGAAATAAAATGAACTTTTTTTTGCTTTTAGCTGCAATGAAACAAAGAGTGAAAAATGTAAAGGGGTCTGAAGTCTTTCTGTAGCCACTGTAGTAGATGCATGGGGTAGAGGATGTGTATATAGTATATAGTAGATGCATGGGGTAGAGGATGTGTATATAGTATATAGTAGATGCATGGGGTAGAGGATGTGTATATAGTATATAGTAGATGCATTGGGTAGAGGATGTGTATATAGTATATAGTAGATGCATTAGGTAGAGGATGTGTATATAGTATATAGTAGATGCATGGGGTAGAGGATGTGTATATAGTATATAGTAGATGCATTGGGTAGAGGATGTGTATATAGTATATAGTAGATGCATTGGGTAGAGGATGTGTATATAGTATATAGTAGATGCATTAGGTAGAGGATGTGTATATAGTATATAGCAGATGCATTGGGTAGAGGATGTGTATATAGTATATAGTAGATGCATGGGGTAGAGGCTGTGTATATAGTAGATGCATGGGGTAGAAGATGTATATATAGTATATAGTAGATGCATTGGGTATTATGACCCCCAACACATTTTGCCAGGGCCTGCAAGGCAGAGGAGCTCTATATAGTATATAGTAGATGCATGGGGTATAATGACTTCCAGCATATTTTGCCAGTTACATGTAAGTCATGTATATAGTATATAGCACATATATGGCTTATAATGACTCTCTATCTGCAGACATGGCCTGCACTTTGATGCACTAAATCCTGGCTACAAGTGAGGGAATAACAAGCTCTCTGTATATAGTACCTGCTGCTCATAGAGCACAAAGACTCCAAATCCTCAGGCTGGCAGGTCAACAGCTCCACCTGTGGGCAATATGTGGCATTGCAGTCACTTTCTTTGTGCCCTTTGAGTATTATTATATTGTGTCTACAAACCCATGATATAATGCAGAAATGCTAAAGATATATCTGATATGATTGAGTGATCCAGGGCGTAATATAACCAAATATATATACATGTTAATGTAGCAGAGCTGTGTTTGCCATATTTTTATCCCTGTGATCTATGGTTTTACACAGGACTGATATTCCTTAAAGGGGTTTTCTAGATTTATTAGGATATCAATTGAAGATTGTCGGGGGTCTGTCTCCCGGGACCCCTAAAGATCATCTGTTTAAAGAGACAGAGACCTTTAGATGAGCGTTGCGGCCTCTTTGTAGAGGACAGTACAGCACCGTACATTGCATAGCGACTATCACATTTACCTAAATAGGACTGAGCTGTGAACAGACCACGTGACCGATGAATGTGACATCACAAGGCCTGTAAAGCTAGGACTTCAAACAACTGATCCACAGGGGTCCTGGGTATCGCACCTCCCAAATCTTCAAATGATGATCTATTCTATTCTATTCATTAATGAAGTCCTGGAAAACCCCTTTAATTGACAGAGTTGTCACTATGCACAAACATGAAACAGAGTCAGCTCTGCTACATGTGAATGTGCTATTAGTGGTGGTTTATAGTATACATGAGTGGGTTGTAGAGGATCTGCGGCTGGTCGGCAGGGTTCAGGACCACGGAGAGCGACTGCGCCTGCACGAGATACTGAGACTTGTTACAAGGCTTTGTTCCTATCATGTGTACTAATGTATATGTGTATGTATATATGTTTGCGTATGTATGTGTATATATGTATGTATGTGTATGTATGTATGTGTATATATGTATGTGTATGTATGTATGTGTATAAATGTATGTGTATATATGTATGTATGTGTATGTATGTATGTGTATATATGTATGTATGTGTATGTATGTATGTGTATAAATGTATGTGTATGTATGTATGTTTATGTATGTGTATGTATGTATGTGTAGGTAGCATGACCGACCTTTGCATCTGGGCAGAATTAATACCCCGCCCTCGATTTAGTGTAACCTGTAATATATTATACGATTATTTTGATAAGTTATACCATGGTGAATCCGTCAGACTGCACCAAATCCTTTGGACATGTTGAGATGTAAAAATTACAATGGAAATAATTCTGACTGATTTGTTGGGATTACAAAAAAATGGCTGCCTGTTTCTAAAAAAAACAGCACCCCTGCCTCCGAGGTTGCTGCTGGTTGCTCCTTTCTACAGCTAAAGCGACTTCTTGCCTTGACTTTCCATCACATAACCTTAAAGAAGACCTTTCATGTTCTCGGGTTTTATGGTTTTGAATTCAGCGCACTGTTGGTTTTCCCGTTATGTGCCCCAGGGCAAGATCTATGGGTGCCGTTACCGATATCTCTTCACTGTCAGAAGGGTGTTCCTGACAGTCTAGCTGGGCTGTGAGGAAAGTCGCTCCTGACAGTACTGTCCATAGCACTATACTGTCAGAGGCGGCGTTCCTTACCACCCAGCCATGATGCTGCGCTGTGAGGAACGACCCCCAGTACTAGTCTATGGACGAGTACTATAAGGGGGGCATTCCTCACAGCTTATGGCTGTGCGGTAAGGAACGCCGGCTCTAACAGTATAGCGCTATGGACAGTACTGTTAGGAGGGGCGTTCCCTGCTAGACTGTCAGAAACGCCCTTCTGACAGTGAAGAGCTATCGGTAATGGCACGCATAGATCCTGAGTCACATAACGGGAAAGTCACTGAATTCAGTGCACTGTCAGCTTTCTAGTGGTATATAAAACCGTGTGTGCCCGAGGACATGAAAGCTCCTCTTTAACCAGGATCTTCTATTTCTGACCTCCATGTTTGTAGTGGGGCACATGGACAAGATTGACAATACGTCTAAATAAGTTGTCCAGAAAATCATGGCTGCCTTCTTCTAGAAACAGCACCTTCTCAGTCCTCAGTTGTGTTCGGGATAGAAATGGGGGAACTTCATGAGATTTGTTTTGTGAATATTCGCCAGATTCACACACACGTTGTGTTCGGTCCGAACCTGAAGTGCTGTTATGACACTTTGGTATAATAATCGGGTACCATGGGGAGGGGTGGAAACGTAATAAACAGTCATGGCCACCTTGACTCACCTCTCCTGGGCTCTCTCACGGTGGCTAATTCTTTCCTGGTTGTCGTCCTACCTCTTGGGTGATGTCACAGGTATCATGTCAACGCCGAGGCCTGTGATTGGGTCCCAGTAGTCATGTTGGGTGTGTTGACATCATAGCACTTTGACACAAGCATCATGATGTCGGCACACCCCAGTGGACCTCTGGGGCACAATCACAAGCCTCAGCAGTTACTGCTAATCTCACCAAGGAAGCTGGAAGATGTTGGGGAAAGAGGCCACAAGGTAACCCAAGGAGAGGTAAGTATAAGTATTATTATATTAACGTACCTCCCCTGGGCCGCCATATATTATACTTTGGGGCGTGAAGATATTCAGTGGCAATGCCAAACATTTGTAATGTTCTTTTCTCACGAAGTGTGGGGAATATTGAGGAGTAGAGGAGTCAGTGACTGCCATACAGGTGCTCATCCCCAACACCCACCAGGATCAGTTGTTTTTATGGGGAGCCAATTGACTTACCAATATAGTTTTGGCATGTCGGAGAAAACCGCTCTACGCAAACATGAGCGGAACATACAAACTCCATCCAGAACCCAGGATCCCAATGATTTGTGGGTGGGCAACTCCAAAAATTTCAAACCTGAAATTTTCAAAAATTTTTGCAATAAACCTGGCTGATTTTTCTTTTAGTCTGGTATCATGGGTTAGCTTTATTTAGTCTTGCAATACCACATACGACCTGTGGATGGGGAGGCACTGTTTCTAGGAGAAAGAAGCCATATTTGGAATGTTACATCTATAATGACCACTAATGCGGCCGCGCCATATCATGGCCTATCTTGTCGACTGGCGGCCATAGTTGGATACAACAAAAAAATGTATTCTAATATGATTTTTTTTCCATGCACTTGTGATGCAGGTTGGTTACGCTGCGGGCCGGGCCTCATGGTCCAGGGCGTCATTAATAATTCAGGCGCAGTACGCAGATCTCGGCTTCTGCCAGTCCGTAATACAATATGTTATAAATGTTGGCACGATGACCGATTGGAAATAAATTATTCAAAATAGCCGAGTCCCGGCCCCTCTCAGCAGATGTAGATTTGTCATTCACTTTATCACATCATTAATTTAGTTTAGAGGGAACTGGCTGAGGAGGAGAAGTAATGAGTGACATAGTCGGCTTCGTTCCGTCTCAGCTCAGCGCCGAAGCTCATTTATGCAGCAAATGAAAGGCGATGAAGTCATTAACGGAACTGGCTCGCTGGAACATTATCGAGCTTCTGAAGGATTTTCTTTTTTCACCGGTGCTATTCGTTCACAAATTTATTGATTGGGATAGAAGTCTGTTTGATGAACTGGTTGGAATCTGCAGCAAATTTAGGGAGTGCATGGATAATTCGGCTAATAATAGACCGCCGGCTACATTTATTATACCGAGCCGCGGAAGACAAGTGGGCAAAGTTTGTGGAAAGCCACTGGTGGTGATGTCGGGAAATCCAAGTCAGGTCAGGCATGGGGTGGAATAACAAAAATGAGACACTCACCTCCATTGCAGTTTTGTGTCACCTGTTCCACCCCGTGCCCATACAGTATTGGGTGCAAAAAATGGTGCAACCATGATGCATATTTAAAGGGTCTTTTAGGCAGGCTCAGCGTACATCTACGCATGGGTTTCCCTTCAAAGAATCCGCGAACGGAAACCTAATTCGCATAAAAAAGTGGTTACCTTAGGAAACCTGCGAACCCCATAGACCGTTATGGGTTCCCTGTGGTTTCATGTGGAGAGGGGAACGGAATGGCCCCAATGCAGATGTGACCTAGCCTTAGTCTATATGGAAATCACATGGAAGACCAGAAGTGGGTTTAAATAAAAAACAAGGGATAGTCATCTCCCTCCGGTCTTCCATTGTGGTGTTGGGTCTCCTCGCCCATACTGGTTGGGCCAAAAGTGAAGCATCTCAGTTGACTGCTGTGGTCAATCAATGACTCTCAAGGGTCACACGTTGGGTACCATTGACATCACTTTTAATACATTGCCAACATGTGATTGACCAGTGATTGGCCACGGTGGTCATCTGAGCTGCTTCACTACCGGTATTGGGCATGGTATGGTCCAAGGATTTGATGCTGGGGAAGTTGAGTATTCCTTCTTTTTTATTTCACCGCTCGCCCAACCCTCTATAGGTTTTAAAGTTTAACTGGAAAAATCCTTTAAAGGGAGTATTCGTGGAGTAATAAAGCTTACTAGTGGATCCCCTGAACTGGTTAAGCTTTATTACTAATGTACAGCCCCATTTATTGTCTGTGTGGAGGGCAGCGGGGGAGGCCCGAACTCTTGCTCCCCTGTAACCCCTACAGCTGCTCCAACTCTCAATGACATCACTTATTTAGGCTCAATGAGTAAAGTGGAGTTGGTCATGTGACCCAGAGTAGGAGCATCAGCAGGAGAGGCAAAGGAACGAGAGTTGGGGTCTCCCCCGCTGCCCTCCACACAGGAAATAAATGGGACTGGAGTGTATGTTGGTATAAAGATTATCAATTGCAGGGATTGCACTCCCCAGATAACCACTTTACATATATTTGCACCATATTTGCCACCAAGTACCCTTTCTAATTAAAGGGGTTCTCTGTCTTGGACAATCCCTTTTAGTTTACACCATCCCCAGACGATCGTCTGATTACAAGTAGTCCTGTGGCTGAGAATCTCAGCAATCAACCTGTCAGTGAATGTTCAGTTCCTCTGCAGTGCCACCAGTGGAGAAATTAAGTATTGCAAGGTGTCCATTGAAATGATTGAATTGTTTGTTTCGTGCAAGGACATGCCGGGTCCTCCAGAGTGAGAGAACTCAGAGCACCCTAAGGAGGCCTTCTATAGGTTTTCTAAACCAAACAGCCATCATTGATTTAGGCAGGTTTTATCCCAATGAAGGTGTATTATATATGGTAGGGTGGGGGTGGGGGCGGAGTTCCCATCGTTTACATGTGACAAGTAAAAGAATATAATCAGTCATAATGGTTGTATGGTTGTATGTACAGGACAGTGCAAAACTTTTAGGCAGGTATGGGGGGAAAAAATTGCAAATTCTCTTAGAAATAGAAGGGTTAATAGGGCAAAGGTCACACCAAATATTGATGGGATTTGAATTTTTAACCCTGTAATTCTTTACTATTAACCCTTCTATGTCTGTAAGCATTCTTAGTTTGCAGCAATCTTTACAAACCTGCCTAAAACCTTTTCGGAATACTGTATAATGTACAATAGTGTAATTTGGAATTGGGGTCATTTGTAGGATGAAAGTGACGTTTGGGTCGTTGACTATTTACTGAAGCATTTAGTATAATGATCAATTATGGGGGAGGTGGAAGTCGTTGCCTACGGTGGAACATCAGTATTCATTCATCATGTCGGGGTCATTGGTGCTGGGGCAGAGGGAGATTTATACAATAAATATACAGAATATTACCCTGTCATCAGTTCTTGCCCAATGCTTTTGGATTTGGTCAATGGTTTACCTTTTTGATTTTCTACCAATTGCTCAATTGCATTGTAAAGAGCAAAAAAGCATTAAAGGATCTTCCCAGGGACGTAAATGTATGGAAATATGTAGACAATCAAAAGTTAAACATTATTGCAAATATATATAATGAAAACATTTGCAAAAGTTTTATAGATTTTCTCTGACCATCTTAGTGGTGGCGTCTTTTGTCTGGATAGCTTGCCAATGAATACGATTTTCTATGGTCTGGGTCTTGTCAGAAACCCGGTCATGATGTCCTTATTGTGGTCAGGTTATCTTCTCATACATGTAATGTCCTCCTGATAACCAGCCATGATGTCCTTATTGTGGTCAGGTTGTCTTTTCATACATGTAGTGTCCTCTCCTTATAACCAGCCATGATGTCCTTATTGTGGTCAGGTTATCTTCTCATACATGTAATGTTCCTCCTGATAACCAGCCATGATGTCCTTATTGTGGTCAGGTTATCTTCTCATACATGTAATGTTCCTCCTGATAACCAGCCATGATGTCCTTATTGTGGTCGGGTTATCTTCTCATACATGTAGTGTTCTCCTTATAACCAGCCATGATGTCCTTATTGTGTCCAGGTTATCTTCTCATACATGTAGTGTCCTCCTGATAACCAGCCATGATGTCCTTATTGTGGTCAGGTTATCTTCTCATACATGTAGTGTCCTCTCCTTATAACCAGCCATGATGTCCTTATTGTGGTCAGGTTATCTTCTCATACATGTAGTGTCCCCCTGATAACCAGCCATGATGTCCTTATTGTGGTCAGGTTATCTTCTCATACATGTAATGTCCTCCTGATAACCAGCCATGATGTCCTTATTGTGGTCGGGTTATCTTCTCATACATGTAGTGTCCTCCTGATAACCAGCCATGACGTCCTTATTGTGGTCAGGTTATCTTCTCATACATGTAGTGTCCCCTCCTGATAACTAGCCATGATGTCCTTATTGTGGTCAGGTTATCTTCTCATATATGTAGTGTCCTCCTGATAACCAGCCATGATGTCCTTATTGTGTCCGGGTTATCTTCTCATACATGTAGTGTCCTCCTGATAACCAGCCATGACGTCCTTATTGTGGTCAGGTTATCTTCTCATACATGTAGTGTCCTCCTGATAACCAGCCATGATGTCCTTATTGTGGTCAGGTTATCTTCTCATATATGTAGTGTCCTCCTGATAACCAGCCATGATGTCCTTATTGTGTCCGGGTTATCTTCTCATACATGTAGTGTCCTCCTGATAACCATCCATGATGTCCTTATTGTGGTTGGGTTATCTTCTCATACATGTAGTGTCCTCCTGATAACCAGACATTATGTCCTTACTGTGGTCGGGTTATCTTCTCATACATGTAGTGTCCCCTCCTGATAACCAGCCATGATGTCCTTATTGTGGTCAGGTTATCTTCTCATACATGTAGTGTCCTCCTGATAACCAGACATTATGTCCTTACTGTGGTCGGGTTATCTTCTCATACATGTAGTGTCCCCCTGATAACCAGCCATGATGTCCTTATTGTGGTCAGGTTATCTTCTCATACATGAAGTGTCCCCCTGATAACCAGTCATGATGTCCTTATTGTGGTCGGGTTATCTTCTCATACATGTAGTGTCCTCCTGATAACCAGCCATGACGTCCTTATTGTGGTCAGGTTATCTTCTCATACATGTAGTGTCCCCTCCTGATAACCAGCCATGATGTCCTTATTGTGGTCAGGTTATCTTCTCATATATGTAGTGTCCTCCTGATAACCAGCCATGATGTCCTTATTGTGTCCGGGTTATCTTCTCATACATGTAGTGCCCTCCTGATAACCAGCCATGACGTCCTTATTGTGGTCAGGTTATCTTCTCATACATGTAGTGTCCCCTCCTGATAACCAGCCATGATGTCCTTATTGTGGTCAGGTTATCTTCTCATATATGTAGTGTCCTCCTGATAACCAGCCATGATGTCCTTATTGTGGCCAGGTTATCTTCTCATACATGTAGTGTCCTCCTGATAACCATCCATGATGTCCTTATTGTGGTTGGGTTATCTTCTCATACATGTAGTGTCCTCCTGATAACCAGACATTATGTCCTTACTGTGGTCGGGTTATCTTCTCATACATGTAGTGTCCCCTCCTGATAACCAGCCATGATGTCCTTATTGTGGTCAGGTTATCTTCTCATATATGTAGTGTCCTCCTGATAACCAGTCATGATGTCCTTATTGTGGTCGGGTTATCTTCTCATACATGTAGTGTCCTCCTGATAACCAGCCATGATGTCCTTATTGTGGTCAGGTTATCTTCTCATACATGTAGTGTCCTCCTGATAACCAGCCATGATGTCCTTATTGTGGCCAGGTTATCTTCTCATACATGTAGTGTCCTCCTGATAACCAGACATTATGTCCTTACTGTGGTCGGGTTATCTTCTCATACATGTAGTGTCCTCCTGATAACCAGCCATGATGTCCTTATTGTGGTCAGGTTATCTTCTCATACATGTAGTGTCCTCCTGATAACCAGCCATGATGTCCTTATTGTGGTCGGGTTATCTTCTCATACATGTAGTGTCCTCCTGATAACCAGCCATGATGTCCTTATTGTGGTTGGATTTTCTTCTCATACATGTAGTGTCCCTGCCTGATAACCTGTCTACAATAAGGACATCATGGCTAGGTTTCTGACAATTCCCAGACAATAGAAACTTCCTTCATAATTATTAGATGTAGAGTTTGTTAGATATTTAGAAGTATAGGAATCAATCACTAGATTTTTAAGGCATTAGAGGATCTCATTTGTGATGGAGCTGGAATAGGAGTCAAAATTGGGCTGTAGAAAAGTAGACGAGTCTACGGATTCCTCAGCCCTGCCAGTGATCATCTGGTAGCAGCTAATGGAGAACATGTGCATGACTCAGTGTGCATATGTGTGTAGAAGCCGGTAAAAATCCCTGTTTACGTCTCCCGTTGAAGGTGTTTTGGCACCTCCTACCCACCATCAATCAAAACCAGTACTAGATCTGCGAAAATGAAGGATAGTCCAATGATAGAACTGGAATTCTGGAAGACGATAGTTATAGAGTCAGGAATCTGGAGCTGAATGAAAGTCATCTTGATAGTGCTGGGACTTCCGCTGTTAGAGAGGAGAAAGCGCTGCTTCACTAACCATGAAATCTCGGGGATCTAGCAATGAAAACAAATAAGCCGTAGAGGAAGTGTGCTATGACCATGAGAGCTTTATGACTACGGAGCGCTCGCTGGATGTTTTCTGGTATCAGGTTAGATATGTGTAACCGATCCACAGATTTATTGAGAATTTCTATATTGGTGTCAGGAAGGATTATCTTTCTTATGTCATAAAGACAAATTCTCTTCATTTTGAATTGGATTTAGTTCTTTAAAAAATTCAAAGTCATTGTAACTGTATCCGATTGTTAGAGAAAACAATCCCTTTGTCATTGGACTGGCAGAAACGGGAGTAGGCCTAATAAACATTTACATAAAGAGTCATTTCTACAATATCTGCATAGTCTTGGCTATCATGTCTAATGAAAGGGAGAGACCACCAGCTCAGGTTAGCTTCCTGCCCCTACTCGATGGATACAGAGCACCGGCGCTGAACTACTGCTTTCCCCAGACCCCACACCCTATAATTGGAAAGGAAGTACTGCATAAAGTAGGCCTTTCACCACCTCCACCAAGTATCCATTCGGTTTCCGATGCAACTGGAATTTTTTCTCTAGCCCCCACCATTCCTGAGCAATCAGTGTTGTTAGTTTTAGCACCAAATATGCTTATTAAGCTCTCTACTGTCAGGTAGGTGGTCTTAGACTGCTCCAACCCAGGATGGCCCCCTGACACTAGAGAGCCTAATTAACATATTGGGTGCTGAAAATATCAGTACCCAATACTCAGGATTGGTGGGGACTGGAGAGAAAATTCCAACTGGCTGTAATCAATGGAGCAGCACCTATTTCCGGAAGTTTCTACAGTGGTTGTAGTCTGCTCCTATTCAAGTAATTGGTGTGTGCAGCCCCTCCACGGCATAGTGGTGGTTGTGAGGAATTGCAGCACCATGCTGATTTGAAGAGCCTGCGTCCACTCCCCATCCCCGAAATGCTGATCTTCCTAGGGTCTGGGTGTCGGACCCCAAAGATTGCATACAGACGACCTAGCCTGTAGATAGGTCATCAGTGTGAAATATATATTACGGGATGGAAAGCCCCTTTAAGGGTGATGTTAGGGACCAATAGGCCGTCTCCGGTCTCCTCCATTTCCTGACGCGGTGTCCGGCCCTTTCGTATACAAACATGATAAGGAGATGTTTTCCTTGGTGGCTTAAATTGCCCTTGTTGGGTCGGTTTTCGATGAAGTCTTACAATTACTGTAGATTTGGTCACATGTTCTATCAACCGCGTAATAGTCCCCCCCCCCCTTCATTATTTCTGACGGTTGCTCAATAATGTAAACGCTTGCATGTTTTATTTCGCCCCACAAGAATGGTTCCGTTCAATAACCTGATGGCGCTCTTGGTTTAGATGCCCCCTCCCCCCACATCGCGTCGTCTGCAGCCGGCTGAATATTGCTCTAATTGAGCAATCAGATTAGGTTAATTACTCCTCACTTTTACACAATGGCGGCTATCTCATTGTAATTCCTGCACTCCAATCAATTCCATTAAACCTCATTTTTTGTGGTTCGGGCAGATCTCCCTGCAGATATCGTAGACGTAGTCCTGACCTGGACTGCTCGGAAAAATGTATAAAGAAACTGAATGTCTGCAGATGTAAAGCGAATGCTGGAAGGGGCATTGTCAAGTGATGGAAGTGTAGCGTTTATCTGCAAATTGTGCAAAAATAGTGGAAATACAAAGGGTCCTTTTCTACCAGGTCTATTCATACAGTGACACAAACAATATGGCAGCCATTACAATGATAACATGCTGCAGCATAATACAGCATGTAACTCAGGGTCAGTACAGGATAAGTAATGTAATGTATGTACACAGTGACTGCACCAGCAGAATAGTGAGCGCAGCTCTGGAGTATAATACAGGATGTAACTCAGGATCAGTACAGGATAAGTAATGTAATGTATGTACACAGTGACTGCACCAGCAGAATAGTGAGTGCAGCTCTGGAGTATAATACAGGATAAGTAATGTAATGTATGTACACAGTGACTGCACCAGCAGAATAGTGAGTGCAGCTCTGGAGTATAATACAGGATGTAACTCAGGATCAGTACAGGATAAGTAATGTAATGTATGTACACAGTGACTGTACCAGCAGAATAGTGAGCGCAGCTCTGGAGTATAATACAGGATGTAACTCAGGATCAGTACAGGATAAGTAATGTAATGTATGTACACAGTGACTGTACCAGCAGAATAGTGAGTGCAGCTCTGGAGTATAATACAGGATATAACTCAGGATCAGTACAGGGTAAGTAATGTAATGTATGTACACAGTGACTGTACCAGCAGAATAGTGAGTGCAGCTCTGGAGTATAATACAGGATGTAACTCAGGATCAGTACAGGATAAGTAATGTAATGTATGTACACAGTGACTGTACCAGCAGAATAGTGAGTGCAACTCTGGAGTATAATACAGGATGTAACTCAGGATCAGTACAGGATAAGTAATGTAATGTATGTACACAGTGACTGTACCAGGAGAATAGTGAGTGCAGCTCTAGGGTATAATACAGGATGTAACTCAGGATCAGTACAGGATAAGTAATGTAATGTATGTACACAGTGACTGTACCAGCAGAATAGTGAGTGCAACTCTGGAGTATAATACAGGATGTAACTCAGGATCAGTACAGGATAAGTAATATAATGTATGTACACAGTGACTGTACCAGCAGAATAGTGAGTGCAGCTCTGGAGTATAATACAGGATGTAACTCAGGAACAGTACAGGATAAGTAATGTAATGTATGTACACAGTGACTGTACCAGCAGAATAGTGAGTGCAGCTCTAGGGTATAATACAGGATATAACTCAGGATCAGTACAGGATAAGTAATGTAATGTATGTACACAGTGACTGTACCAGCAGAATAGTGAGTGCAGCTCTGGAGTATAATACAGGATATAACTCAGGATCAGTACAGGGTAAGTAATGTAATGTATGTACACAGTGACTGTACCAGCAGAATAGTGAGTGCAGCTCTGGAGTATAATACAGGATGTAGCTCAGGATCAGTACAGGATAAGTAATGTAATGTATGTACACAGTGACTGTACCAGCAGAATAGTGAGTGCAGCTCTGGAGTATAATACAGGATGTAACTCAGGATCAGTACAGGATAAGTAATGTAATGTATGTACACAGTGACTGTACCAGGAGAATAGTGAGTGCAGCTCTAGGGTATAATACAGGATGTAACTCAGGATCAGTACAGGATAAGTAATGTAATGTATGTACACAGTGACTGTACCAGCAGAATAGTGAGTGCAGCTCTGGAGTATAATACAGGATATAACTCAGGATCAGTACAGGGTAAGTAATGTAATGTATGTACACAGTGACTGTACCAGCAGAATAGTGAGCGCAGCTCTGGAGTATAATACAGGATGTAACTCAGGATCAGTACAGGATAAGTAATGTAATGTATGTACACAGTGACTGTACCAGCAGAATAGTGAGTGCAGCTCTGGAGTATAATACAGGATGTAACTCAGGATCAGTACAGGATAAGTAATGTAATGTATGTACACAGTGACTGTACCAGCAGAATAGTGAGTGCAGCTCTGGAGTATAATACAGGATATAACTCAGGATCAGTACAGGGTAAGTAATGTAATGTATGTACACAGTGACTGTACCAGCAGAATAGTGAGTGCAGCTCTGGAGTATAATACAGGATGTAACTCAGGATCAGTACAGGATAAGTAATGTAATGTATGTACACAGTGACTGTACCAGGAGAATAGTGAGTGCAGCTCTAGGGTATAATACAGGATGTAACTCAGGATCAGTACAGGATAAGTAATGTAATGTATGTACACAGTGACTGTACCAGCAGAATAGTGAGTGCAGCTCTGGAGTATAATACAGGATGTAACTCAGGATCAGTACAGGATAAGTAATGTAATGTATGTACACAGTGACTGTACCAGCAGAATAGTGAGTGCAGCTCTGGAGTATAATACAGGATGTAACTCAGGATCAGTACAGGGTAAGTAATGTAATGTATGTACACAGTGACTGTACCAGCAGAATAGTGAGCGCAGCTCTGGAGTATAATACAGGATGTAACTCAGGATCAGTACAGGATAAGTAATGTAATGTATGTACACAGTGACTGTACCAGCAGAATAGTGAGCGCAGCTCTGGAGTATAATACAGGATGTAACTCAGGATCAGTACAGGATAAGTAATGTAATGTATGTACACAGTGACTGTACCAGCAGAATAGTGAGTGCAGCTCTGGAGTATAATACAGGATGTAACTCAGGATCAGTACAGGATAAGTAATGTAATGTATGTACACAGTGACTGTACCAGGAGAATAGTGAGTGCAGCTCTAGGGTATAATACAGGATGTAACTCAGGATCAGTACAGGATAAGTAATGTAATGTATGTACACAGTGACTGTACCAGCAGAATAGTGAGTGCAGCTCTGGAGTATAATACAGGATGTAACTCAGGATCAGTACAGGATAAGTAATGTAATGTATGTACACAGTGACTGTACCAGCAGAATAGTGAGTGCAGCTCTGGAGTATAATACAGGATATAACTCAGGATCAGTACAGGGTAAGTAATGTAATGTATGTACACAGTGACTGTACCAGCAGAATAGTGAGCGCAGCTCTGGAGTATAATACAGGATGTAACTCAGGATCAGTACAGGATAAGTAATGTAATGTATGTACACAGTGACTGTACCAGCAGAATAGTGAGTGCAGCTCTGGAGTATAATACAGGATGTAACTCAGGATCAGTACAGGATAAGTAATGTAATGTATGTACACAGTGACTGTACCAGCAGAATAGTGAGTGCAGCTCTGGAGTATAATACAGGATATAACTCAGGATCAGTACAGGGTAAGTAATGTAATGTATGTACACAGTGACTGTACCAGCAGAATAGTGAGTGCAGCTCTGGAGTATAATACAGGATGTAACTCAGGATCAGTACAGGATAAGTAATGTAATGTATGTACACAGTGACTGTACCAGGAGAATAGTGAGTGCAGCTCTAGGGTATAATACAGGATGTAACTCAGGATCAGTACAGGATAAGTAATGTAATGTATGTACACAGTGACTGTACCAGCAGAATAGTGAGTGCAGCTCTGGAGTATAATACAGGATGTAACTCAGGATCAGTACAGGATAAGTAATGTAATGTATGTACACAGTGACTGTACCAGCAGAATAGTGAGTGCAGCTCTGGAGTATAATACAGGATATAACTCAGGATCAGTACAGGGTAAGTAATGTAATGTATGTACACAGTGACTGTACCAGCAGAATAGTGAGCGCAGCTCTGGAGTATAATACAGGATGTAACTCAGGATCAGTACAGGATAAGTAATGTAATGTATGTACACAGTGACTGTACCAGCAGAATAGTGAGTGCAGCTCTGGAGTATAATACAGGATGTAACTCAGGATCAGTACAGGATAAGTAATGTAATGTATGTACACAGTGACTGTACCAGCAGAATAGTGAGTGCAGCTCTGGAGTATAATACAGGATATAACTCAGGATCAGTACAGGGTAAGTAATGTAATGTATGTACACAGTGACTGTACCAGCAGAATAGTGAGCGCAGCTCTGGAGTATAATACAGGATGTAACTCAGGATCAGTACAGGATAAGTAATGTAATGTATGTACACAGTGACTGTACCAGCAGAATAGTGAGTGCAGCTCTGGAGTATAATACAGGATATAACTCAGGATCAGTACAGGGTAAGTAATGTAATGTATGTACACAGTGACTGTACCAGCAGAATAGTGAGTGCAGCTCTAGGGTATAATACAGGATATAACTCAGGATCAGTACAGGATAAGTAATGTAATGTATGTACACAGTGACTGTACCAGCAGAATAGTGAGTGCAGCTCTGGAGTATAATACAGGATGTAACTCAGGATCAGTACAGGATAAGTAATGTAATGTATGTACACAGTGACTGCACTAGCAGAATAGTGAGTGCAGCTCTGGAGTATAATACAGGATAAGTAATGTAATGTATGTACACAGCGACTGTACCAGGAGAATAGTGAGTGCAGCTCTAGGGTATAATACAGGATGTAACTCAGGATCAGTACAGGATAAGTAATGTAATGTATGTACACAGTGACTGTACCAGCAGAATAGTGAGCGCAGCTCTGGAGTATAATACAGGATGTAACTCAGGATCAGTACAGGATAAGTAATGTAATGTATGTACACAGTGACTGTACCAGCAGAATAGTGAGTGCAGCTCTGGAGTATAATACAGGATATAACTCAGGATCAGTACAGGGTAAGTAATGTAATGTATGTACACAGTGACTGTACCAGCAGAAAAGTGAGTGCAGCTCTGGAGTATAATACAGGATTCAACTCAGGATCAGTACAGGATAAGTAATGTAATGTATGTACACAGTGACTGTACCAGCAGAATAGTGAGTGCAGCTCTGGAGTATAATACAGGATGTAACTCAGGATCAGTACAGGATAAGTAATGTAATGTATGTACACAGTGACTGTACCAGCAGAATAGTGAGTGCAGCTCTGGAGTATAATACAGGATGTAACTCAGGATCAGTACAGGATAAGTAATGTAATGTATGTACACAGTGACTGTACCAGGAGAATAGTGAGTGCAGCTCTAGGGTATAATACAGGATGTAACTCAGGATCAGTACAGGATAAGTAATGTAATGTATGTACACAGTGACTGTACCAGCAGAATAGTGAGCGCAGCTCTGGAGTATAATACAGGATGTAACTCAGGATCAGTACAGGATAAGTAATGTAATGTATGTACACAGTGACTGTACCAGCAGAATAGTGAGTGCAGCTCTGGAGTATAATACAGGATATAACTCAGGATCAGTACAGGGTAAGTAATGTAATGTATGTACACAGTGACTGTACCAGCAGAATAGTGAGTGCAGCTCTAGGGTATAATACAGGATATAACTCAGGATCAGTACAGGATAAGTAATGTAATGTATGTACACAGTGACTGTACCAGCAGAATAGTGAGTGCAGCTCTGGAGTATAATACAGGATGTAACTCAGGATCAGTACAGGATAAGTAATGTAATGTATGTACACAGTGACTGCACCAGCAGAATAGTGAGTGCAGCTCTGGAGTATAATACAGGATAAGTAATGTAATGTATGTACACAGCGACTGTACCAGGAGAATAGTGAGTGCAGCTCTTGGGTATAATACAGGATGTAACTCAGGATCAGTACAGGATAAGTAATGTAATGTATGTACACAGTGACTGTACCAGCAGAATAGTGAGCGCAGCTCTGGAGTATAATACAGGATGTAACTCAGGATCAGTACAGGATAAGTAATGTAATGTATGTACACAGTGACTGTACCAGCAGAATAGTGAGTGCAGCTCTGGAGTATAATACAGGATATAACTCAGGATCAGTACAGGGTAAGTAATGTAATGTATGTACACAGTGACTGTACCAGCAGAAAAGTGAGTGCAGCTCTGGAGTATAATACAGGATTCAACTCAGGATCAGTACAGGATAAGTAATGTAATGTATGTACACAGTGACTGTACCAGCAGAATAGTGAGTGCAGCTCTGGAGTATAATACAGGATGTAACTCAGGATCAGTACAGGATAAGTAATGTAATATATGTACACAGTGACTGTACCAGCAGAATAGTGAGTGCAGCTCTGGAGTATAATACAGGATGTAACTCAGGATCAGTACAGGATAAGTAATGTAATGTATGTACACAGTGACTGTACCAGGAGAATAGTGAGTGCAGCTCTAGGGTATAATACAGGATGTAACTCAGGATCAGTACAGGATAAGTAATGTAATGTATGTACACAGTGACTGTACCAGCAGAATAGTGAGTGCAACTCTGGAGTATAATACAGGATGTAACTCAGGATCAGTACAGGATAAGTAATATAATGTATGTACACAGTGACTGTACCAGCAGAATAGTGAGTGCAGCTCTGGAGTATAATACAGGATGTAACTCAGGATCAGTACAGGATAAGTAATGTAATGTATGTACACAGTGACTGTACCAGCAGAATAGTGAGTGCAGGTCTAGGGTATAATACAGGATATAACTCAGGATCAGTACAGGATAAGTAATGTAATGTATGTACACAGTGACTGTACCAGCAGAATAGTGAGTGCAGCTCTGGAGTATAATACAGGATGTAACTCAGGATCAGTACAGGATAAGTAATATAATGTATGTACACAGTGACTGTACCAGCAGAATAGTGAGTGTAGCTCTGGAGTATAATACAGGATGTAACTCATGATCAGTACAGGATAAGTAATGTAATGTATGTACACAGTGACTGTACCAGCAGAATAGTGAGCACAGCTCTGGAGTATAATACAGGATGTAACTCAGGATCAGTACAGGATAAGTAATGTAATGTATGTACACAGTGACTGCACCAGCAGAATAGTGAGTGCAGCTCTGGAGTATAATACAGGATGTAACTCAGGATCAGTACAGGATAAGTAATGTAATGTATGTACACAGTGACTGTACCAGCAGAATAGTGAGTGCAGCTCTGGAGTATAATACAGGATGTAACTCAGGATCAGTACAGGATAAGCAATGTAATGTATGTACACAGTGACTGTACCAGCAGAATAGTGAGTGCAGCTCTGGAGTATAATACAGGATGTAACTCAGGATCAGTACAGGATAAGTAATGTAATGTATGTACACAGTGACTGTACCAGCAGAATAGTGAGTGCAGCTCTGGAGTATAATACAGGATGTAACTCAGGATCAGTACAGGATAAGTAATGTAATGTATGTACACAGTGACTGTACCAGGAGAATAGTGAGCGCAGCTCTGGAGTATAATACAGGATGTAACTCAGGATCAGTACAGGATAAGTAATGTAATGTATGTACACAGTGACTGCACCAGCAGAATAGTGAGCGCAGCTCTAGGGTATAATACAGGATGTAACTCAGGATCAGTACAGGATAAGTAATGTAATGTATGTACACAGTGACTGTACCAGCAGAATAGTGAGTGCAACTCTGGAGTATAATACAGGATGTAACTCAGGATCAGTACAGGATAAGTAATATAATGTATGTACACAGTGACTGTACCAGCAGAATAGTGAGTGCAGCTCTGGAGTATAATACAGGATGTAACTCAGGATCAGTACAGGATAAGTAATGTAATGTATGTACACAGTGACTGTACCAGCAGAATAGTGAGTGCAGCTCTAGGGTATAATACAGGATATAACTCAGGATCAGTACAGGATAAGTAATGTAATGTATGTACACAGTGACTGTACCAGCAGAATAGTGAGTGCAGCTCTGGAGTATAATACAGGATGTAACTCAGGATCAGTACAGGATAAGTAATATAATGTATGTACACAGTGACTGTACCAGCAGAATAGTGAGTGCAGCTCTGGAGTATAATACAGGATGTAACTCAGGATCAGTACAGGATAAATAATGTAATGTATGTACACAGTGACTGTACCAGCAGAATAGTGAGTGCAGCTCTGGAGTATAATACAGGATATAACTCAGGATCAGTACAGGGTAAGTAATGTAATGTATGTACACAGTGACTGTACCAGCAGAATAGTGAGCGCAGCTCTGGAGTATAATACAGGATGTAACTCAGGATCAGTACAGGATAAGTAATGTAATGTATGTACACAGTGACTGTACCAGCAGAATAGTGAGTGCAGCTCTGGAGTATAATACAGGATATAACTCAGGATCAGTACAGGGTAAGTAATGTAATGTATGTACACAGTGACTGTACCAGCAGAATAGTGAGTGCAGCTCTGGAGTATAATACAGGATGTAACTCAGGATCAGTACAGGATAAGTAATGTAATGTATGTACACAGTGACTGTACCAGCAGAATAGTGAGTGCAGCTCTAGGGTATAATACAGGATATAACTCAGGATCAGTACAGGATAAGTAATGTAATGTATGTACACAGTGACTGTACCAGCAGAATAGTGAGTGCAGCTCTGGAGTATAATACAGGATGTAACTCAGGATCAGTACAGGATAAGTAATGTAATGTATGTACACAGTGACTGTACCAGCAGAATAGTGAGTGCAGCTCTAGGGTATAATACAGGATATAACTCAGGATCAGTACAGGATAAGTAATGTAATGTATGTACACAGTGACTGTACCAGCAGAATAGTGAGTGCAGCTCTAGGGTATAATACAGGATGTAACTCAGGATCAGTACAGGGTAAGTAATGTAATGTATGTACACAGTGACTGTACCAGCAGAATAGTGAGTGCAGCTCTGGAGTATAATACAGGATGTAACTCAGGATCAGTACAGGATAAATAATGTATGTACACAGTGACTGTACCAGCAGAATAGTGAGCACAGCTCTGGAGTATAATACAGGATGTAACTCAGGATCAGTACAGGATAAGTAATGTAATGTATGTACACAGTGACTGTACCAGTAGAATAGTGAGCGCAGCTCTGGAGTATAATACAGGATGTAACTCAGGATCAGTACAGGATAAGTAATGTAATGTATGTACACTGTGACTGCACCAGCAGAATAGTGAGCGCAGCTCTGGAGTATAATACAGGATGTAACTCAGGATCAGTACAGGATAAGTAATGTAATGTATGTACACAGTGACTGCACCAGCAGAATAGTGAGTGCAGCTCTGGAGTATAATACAGGATATAACTCAGGATCAGTACAGGATAAGTAATGTAATGTATGTACACAGTGACTGTACCAGCAGAATAGTGAGTGCAGCTCTGGAGTATAATACAGGATGTAACTCAGGATCAGTACAGGGTAAGTAATGTAATGTACACTCACCGGCCACTTTATTAGGTACACCATGCTAGTAACAGGTTGGACCCCCTTTTGCCTTCAGAACTGCCTCAATTCTTCGTGGCATAGATTCAACAAGGTGCTGGAAGCATTCCTCAGAGATTTTGGTCCATATTGACATGATGGCATCACACAGTTGCCGCAGATTTGTCGGCTGCACATCCATGATGCGAATCTCCCGTTCCACCACATCCCAAAGATGCTCCTCTATTGGATTGAGATCTGGTGACTGTGGAGGCCATTGGAGTACAGTGAACTCATTGTCATGTTCAAGAAACCAGTCTGAGATGATTCCAGCTTTATGACATGGCATTGCATTATCCTGCTGAAAGTAGCCATCAGATGTTGGGTACATTGTGGTCATAAAGGGATGGACATGGTCAGCAACAATACTCAGGTAGGCTTTGGCGTTGCAACGATGCTCAATTGGTACCAAGGGGCCCAAAGAGTGCCAAGAAAATATTCCCCACACCATGACACCACCACCACCAGCCTGAACCGTTGATACAAGGCAGGATGGATCCATGCTTTCATGTTTTTGACGCCAAATTCTGACCCTACCATCCGAATGTCGCAGCAGAAATCGAGACTCATCAGACCAGGCAACGTTTTTCCAATCTTCAATTGTCCAATTTCGATGAGCTTGTGCAAATTGTAGCCTCAGTTTCCTGTTCTTAGCTGAAAGGAGTGGCACCCGGTGTGGTCTTCTGCTGCTGTAGCCCATCTGCCTCAAAGTTCGATGTACTGTGCGGCGTTCAGAGATGCTCTTCTGGCTACCTTGGTTGTAACGGGTGGCTATTTGAGTCACTGTTGCCTTTCTATCAGCTCGAACCAGTCTGGCCATTCTCCTCTGACCTCTGGCATCAACAACGCATTTCCGCGCACAGAACTGCCGCTCACTGGATGTTTTTTCTTTTTCGGACCATTCTCTGTAAACCCTAGAGATGGTTGTGCATGAAAATCCCAGTAGATCAGCAGTTTCTGAAATACTCAGACCAGCCCTTCTGGCACCAACAACCATGCCACGTTCAAAGGCACTCAAATCACCTTTCTTCCCCATACTGATGCTCGGTTTGAACTGCAGGAGATTGTCTTGACCATGTCTACATGCCTAAATGCACTGAGTTGCCGCCATGTGATTGGCTGATTAGAAATTAAGTGTTAACGAGCAGTTGGACAGGTGTACCTAATAAAGTGGCCGGTGAGTGTATGTACACAGTGACTGTACCAGCAGAATAGTGAGTGCAGCTCTGGAGTATAATACAGGATGTAACTCAGGATCAGTACAGGGTAAGTAATATAATGTATGTACACAGTGACTGTACCAGCAGAATAGTGAGTGCAGCTCTGGAGTATAATACAGGATGTAACTCAGGATCAGTACAGGATAAGTAATGTAATGTATGTACACAGTGACTGTACCAGGAGAATAGTGAGCGCAGCTCTAGGATATAATACAGGATGTAACTCAGGATCAGTACAGGATAAGTAATGTAATGTATGTACACAGTGACTGTACCAGCAGAATAGTGAGCGCAGCTCTGGAGTTCATGTAGTGTATATAACTCTGTATCTCCTGTAAAATGTTGGTGAATGATGGACATAAGCTTTAAGTTAGTTTTATTTTGCCGCACAGGTCCTCAGTTCCTCACCTGAGCTGTATATCAGATATGAGACAGGACTTGCTTAGGGTTGGAGGTGTGAATGACGTTGCTGTCAGATATAACATAATGTATATGGGGATGTATATCGGCCTTCGCAGTAATACACACGTGCCATAGCCAGCCATGACAATGTGTTTATTCGTATCCTCAGTCAGATAGCTTCTTGTTACATAATGGTTTTGTACACAGCGGACTACTTAACCTGATTTATATTGATCTCAATTGCTCTGGGTTATGCATACTTAATTCAGAGAGGTAATCAGATTGATTGTAGGGCCCAGTTTTACAGATCATACCAACATACAAATCCACATGGCTTCCCTAATGAAATGATATCACAAGTGCAGCACTCCATCTTTCCCTCCTATCCATTGCAGGGCTATGTCTTCTTCTATTGTGTTAAATTCTGCTGACCCAGCGCATTTCTTATGGGGTGGGGGAGGGGCGTCACGTGTTTTCTTGTACACACGCTAAGCACATTGCTATGTTATCACTCACATGAAAACCAAAGAAGCTTCTCTCTGGCAGTCTATAAAGACGGAGATACTTTGATTAATTACCCATTACGGTAACCAAGCTAAATGCTTTACCGATGATTGTTCCAGAATGCTGCCATTTACTGATCCCCTCCCCCGCTGGATAAACACACAGATAGATAGATAGATAGATAGATAGATAGATAGATAGATAGGAGATAGATAGATAGATAGATAGATGATAGATAGATAGATAGATAGATAGATAGATAGATAGGAGATAGATAGATAGATAGATAGATAGATAGATAAATGATAGATAGATAGATAGATAGATAAATGATAGATAGATAGATAGATAGATAGGAGATAGATAGATAGATAGATAGATAGATAGATAGGAGATAGATAGATAGATAGATAGATAGATAGATAGATGATAGATAGATAGATAGATAGATAGGAGATAGATAGATAGATAGATAGATAAATGATAGATAGATAGATAGATAGATGATAGATAGATAGATAGATAGATAGATAGATAGATAGGAGATAGATAGATAGATAGATAGATAGATAGATAGATAGGAGATAGATAGATAGAAGATAGATAGATAGATAGATAGATAGATAGATAGGAGATGGATAGATAGATAGATAGATAGATAGATAGATAGATAGATAGGAGATGGATAGATAGATAGATAGATAGATAGATAGGAGATAGATAGATAGATAGATAGATAGATAGGAGATAGATAGATATGAGAGAGATAGATAGATAGATAGATAGATAGATAGATAGATACATAGATAGATAGATAGGAGATAGATAGATAGAAGATAGATAGATAGGAGATTGATAGATAGATAGATAGATAGATAGATAGATAGATAGATAGATAGATAGATAGATAGATAGGAGATAGATAGAAGATAGATAGGAGATTGATAGATAGATAGATAGATAGATAGATAGATAGATAGATAGATAGATAGGAGATAGATAGATAGATAGATATATAGATAGATAGATAGGAGATGGATAGATAGATAGATAGATAGATAGGAGATAGATAGATAGATAGATAGATAGGAGATAGATAGATAGATAGATAGATAGATAGATAGAAGATAGATAGATAGATAGATAGATAGGAGATTGATAGATAGATAGATAGATAGATAGATAGAAAGGAGATAGCTAGACACGTACAGATTGTAGGCATGCATAGGTTAGACACATGGAACTATATGTCTAAAGCCTTATAAAGCAACCCGAATTTTAATCTTTCCTGAAGAATTTACATTTCTCAATGTATATTATAGAATAGCGTAATACGAAATATAATGTAGTATTCTGCAATATATAGTAATATAGTATAGGGTAGAATAATGTGACGTTACATAGTATAATGTGGCCTAATATAATACACTATAATATAGTATATCGTAATGAAGTATAGTATTATACAGTATACTAGAACATAATGTAACATACATTATAGGATATTATATAATATAGCGCAGCATAGTGTATTATATTGCTGAGCAGTATCGCATAGTGTTGTATTGTGTCACTTACTATAATAGAGCGCAGCATAACAACATAATACAGTATAATATAATATAATGTAATAAAGTGTAATATGTTATATAATATAGCTCAGCGTAATATAACATACATAACATAATGTAATGTTGTATTGTGTAGCTTACTATAATGTAGTACAGTGTAACAGTATGCTATAGCATAGTATAAGGTAACACGATACAGTATAGCATATCATATTATAGTATAATATAATGAAATATAAGATGTAAAATAATATACCGTTGTATAAAATATAATAACACGCAGCATAATATAATGTAATATTGTTTTGTGTGGCTTATTATAATATAATATGGTATAGTATAATGTCACATGGTCCAGTATAGCATATCAGATTATAGTATAATATAACATAATATAATGAAATATAATATGTCATATAATTTACCATCGTATACAGTAACATATAGTAATATGTAACAATATAATGTAATATTGTTTCGTGTGGCTTATTATAATATAATATGGTATAGTATAATGTCACATAATCCAGTATAGCATGTCAGAGTATAGTATAATTATAATATAAAATATAATGTTGCATAGTGTAATATACTGTATAATGTAATGGTGTATTCTATAGCATACTATCATGTCCTACAGCAGCACAATATAATATGGTATAGTATAATGTAACTTGATACAGTGTAATATAGTATAATATAGTATAATTCTAGGTTGGGCACGATCCCATAGACTGATGGGCCACTGGTACGACGGTAGAATGCAGTATACTAATATGGATATTGAGTCTATGGCCTAAATTTGGACTGGAAAACTTGGATAATGATGATAGAATCCTTAAAGGGGCTGTCCAGTTTAGAAAACCCTTTGTCATATACCTTATTAGTGAATTCTGACTTAATAGAGGGGGTCCCCTGTTCAGGAGGACATTTATTGGTTACAAAGAGTGTCTCTCTCCCTGGAGGACCTGTCCTCTCCGATGTCATACAGACAGTACATTCATGTGAATGGACACTGTGTAATACCGCATATCTCCTGGGGTGGTGCTGCAGGGAAATTAAACACTTAGTGTCTTATTTCTTTTTAGATGAAAGCTAACCACAGGGGGTCCAAGCAGGAGGACACTTTGTGAATGGTATATTGTCAAGGACCCTTCCATCAAGTAGGATGGCCTAATCCCGTGAGGAGGCTGGTCCGCTACATCCCTTCCATCAAGTAGGGATACTCTTAAAGAGTTTGTCCAGTATTTGGACAAATCCCAGAAGTGGTCGGGGTAGGTGTAACATAGAAAAGAAATCATGCTCACCTGTCCCTAGTGCCCAGATGTCCGTCACTGCTGTCCATTCGGTGAGTGCCATGCCTTCACCGCTAGAAGTCCTGAGCCACATGTGGCCGCTGAGGCCTTAGCAATGGCTGGAAAGGTCCTAGTGACGTCACTCTCATACGGCCAAAGGCCCTCTACTGACCTCAGTGGTCAAATGTGGTGCAGGACTTTCAGGGGTGAAGGCATGGTGTGTGCTTGATTGGTCAGAAGTGGGATTTGACTAGTTCCTAGACAACCCCTTTAAGTGGAGAACCCATTCAATGGCAACCATCCTGCACCAATTTTTGATTTTTGAAGTATGACACATGAATTTGTGTATTATGTTGTATCAGATTTATTTCACTGGCTTGACTTTCAATGATGAGAAAGCCTTTTACGGGGTGACCCACAAGGTCCTGTATGTGCGCGTCCCATATGTTAGACTGCTGATGCGGTCACTTTACATTTAGCTGTGAAAGGTTTACGCCTTCACAATATTTTAAAGCCATCTAATAAAGAGGCCCCCCGCAGCCTTGAGAGCATTTGCACCACCACATACAGTGATTTATTAATAGTAATGGGCATCCACGGGCCGGCTCTTCCTGGAAGCTGCACGCAATTATTAACGACTTTCCATATATACGTCCGTGGTGCAATCTCCCCGCCCACTCCCCGTCCTCTCACTGTCATCTTATAGCCATAAATCAATCTGGCCAGCTACGGCGTGAGCGCCTTCCAAAAGCTCAAGTCAAATGAGGTGATATATCAGGCCGAGGAGACGCCAGCAACGTGGGCAAAAACAATCTCATCGTTCCTTTATCATGGAAATATTAAGCATACATTGTTAGCTATGCAATAAGGGCAGTCTGTTGTTCCCTGTTATCAGTCTCTTCAGTCAAAGGAAATCCAAAAAATTGTCGATCGCTATGATCGCTGCTTTGACTTTGACCTTGGAATGGGTTCCTATAAGCAAAACCGTAGGCGTGAGGATCCAGTCCCTTATCATATGGAGTTATTGTGTATGGAGTAGATCTACCACAATAGAGGGTCCTACTTGTAGGGGCCCCTGTTGGGGACATTATTGTCCATCGCAGTGAATGGGAGATATATAGACAACTAAGACCACTCATAAAGGGCTCGTGCACATGACAAAGACATGGACATACACTGAACAATGACCTGCAGAGACCATAGGGTCTGTACTACAATGGGCAATGGTCCACCATTTGGTACCACTGTATGGCGCCCTATTCTACTGGTTGACTTATCTGCTGTATGGAACATTATTTTAGTTAAAGACGACCTTCCACCAAATTTGCAACTTCAGTTTGTTGCATCCTTCAATAGACACCGTGCCAAAGGTTTCAGCATAGTTGCAAATTTTTCTCTATCTTCTACCACTCCTGAGCAATTATTGCAGTTGATTTTGGTGCCTAGTATGCTGCTTAGGCTCTCTACTGTCAAGTGGGTGGCGTCAGACAGGAACAGGCAAGGGGGCGTGACACAGCTCAGTCAGAGGTGGAAACTATCAGAGAGTTCAAAGTCCCATACCTATGGCAGGAAACACAGTGGCTCAGTGGTTAGCACTGCCGCCTTGCAGCGCTAGAGTCCTGGGTTTGAATCCTGCCAGGAATAACATCTGCACGGAGTTTGTATGTTCTCCCTGTGTTTGCGCGGATTTCCTCCCATACTACAAAGGCATATTGATAGGAGAAAAATGTACGTTGTGAGAACTATATGGGGCTCACAATTTACAAAAAAAAAAAATCCCATCCCTCTTACCATTCCTGTTTGACACCACCCACTTGACAATAGAGAGCCTAAGTAGCATACCAAAAGCTAAAACTAACTGAACTAATTGCCCAGGAATAGTCTTGAGAAAAAATGGTATGAGTAGATGGTATGGTAGAAGTAGGTGGAATGGTAGAAGTAGGTGGTATGGTATGGTAGAAGTAGGTGGTATGGTAGAAGTAGGTGGTATGGTAGAAGTAGGTGGTATGGTAGAAGTAGGTGGTATGGTATGGTAGAAGTAGGTGGTATGGTAGAAGTAGGTGGTATGGTAGGAGTAGGTGGTATGGTAGAAGTAGGTGGTATGGTAGAAGTAGATGGTATGGTATGGTAGAAGTAGGTGGTATGGTAGAAGTAGGTGGTATGGTAGAAGTAGGTGGAATGGTAGGAGTAGATGGTATGGTAGGAGTAGGTGGTATGGTAGTAGTAGTTGGTATAGTAGGAGTAGATGGTATGGTAGAAGTAGATGGTAGGGTAGGAGTAGGTGGTATGGTAGAAGTAGATGGTAAGTAGAAGTAGGTGGTATGGTAGAAGTAGATGGTATGGTAGAAGTAGATGGTATGGTAGAAGTAGGTGGAATGGTAGGAGTAGATGGTATGGTATGGTAGAAGTAGGTGGTATGGTATGGTAGAAGTAGGTGGAATGGTAGGAGTAGATGGTATGGTAGAAGTAGGTGGAATGGTAGGAGTAGATGGTATGGTAGAAGTAGATGGTATGGTAGAAGTAGATGGTATGGTAGAAGTAGGTGGTATGGTAGAAGTAGATGGTATGGTAGAAGTAGATGGTATGGTAGAAGTAGGTGGAATGGTAGGAGTAGATGGTATGGTAGGAGTAGGTGGTATGGTAGGAGTAGGTGGTATGGTAGAAGTAGGTGGTATGGTAGGAGTAGGTGGTATGGTAGGAGTAGGTGGTATGGTAGGAGTAGGTGGAATGGTAGGAGTAGGTGGTATGGTAGAAGTAGGTGGTATGGTAGGAGTAGGTGGTATGGTAGGAGTAGGTGGTATGGTAGAAGTAGGTGGTATGGTAGGAGTAGGTGGAATGGTAGGAGTAGATGGTATGGTAGAAGTAGAAGGTATGGTAGAAGTAGATGGTATTGTAGAAGTAGGTGGTATGGTAGAAGTAGGTAGTATGGTAGAAGTAGATGGTATGGTAGAAGTAGATGGTATGGTAGAAGTAGATGGTATGGTAGAAGTAGATGGTATGGTAGAAGTAGGTGGAATGGTAGGAGTAGATGGTATGGTAGGAGTAGGTGGTATGGTAGGAGTAGGTGGTATGGTAGAAGTAGGTGGTATGGTAGGAGTAGGTGGTATGGTAGGAGTAGGTGGTATGGTAGGAGTAGGTGGAATGGTAGGAGTAGGTGGTATGGTAGAAGTAGGTGGTATGGTAGGAGTAGGTGGTATGGTAGGAGTAGGTGGTATGGTAGAAGTAGGTGGTATGGTAGGAGTAGGTGGAATGGTAGGAGTAGATGGTATGGTAGAAGTAGAAGGTATGGTAGAAGTAGATGGTATTGTAGAAGTAGGTGGTATGGTAGAAGTAGGTAGTATGGTAGAAGTAGATGGTATGGTAGAAGTAGATGGTATGGTAGAAGTAGATGGTATGGATGGTATAGTTACTCATTGCACTAATCACTCCTGAAACAGTTCTACATGATGGCAGCGCTTTATGTAAATTATTTCATTTTTTAATATGGTCTTATAGGGGGTTGTCCATGATTTTTTTTTTATCTATGGTCTATCCATAAATATCTGATCAGCTGTTTAGAGATATCTCCAGTCTGTGCCCCGTATAGTGGCCAGGTAATAACACCTCCAAATGGGTAATTTGGGGGCCCCCCATTGATCAGATATTTATGGACTATTCCAAATCACCAATGTTGAGATCTCTTGTCTCCATGATTTAGACCTTATTACAATTTGTGCCCAGGTTATAAATCGTCCAGAATTCTTCTAAATTTGAAGAAATGATAGGTCCCCCTGGAGGTCGATGACCTTTATCTTCTATATATCCTTCAAGGCAATGTGAATTTTACAAAAACTAGAAGTAACCCCTAGAATGTAAGATAATATGTCGTATATTCACAGTAAAACACGTTTTAATGCTATTTCTTTTCTTTCCATATTTGTACTTGATGTTACTACGCAGCTCCAGAATTCTCCAGTTTCATGAAATCCTGTAAGTGCCCGTTCTTATACTTCCAGGCTTTTGTATTTGGTGTATACGTATGTTTTGGATGGGACATGACTGGCACTTGTGGCCTTTCCGAATCTCTTTGACATAGTGTGTCTCTGGTGGGGCGGTAATGGTACTCATTGAGGAGATCCCGGTGGTGTATGGGGTCTTAGGGGTGGTGCTTCATGGGAAGAATATGCAAATGAGCTCTACTCCAGAAGGATGAAAACTGTCTCTTCGGTGCCACCTATAGGTCATTGTGCGACCATTTAAAGAGCCATTGACTTCCATGGGGGTAGAGGGCGGCAATAGAGAGACAGCGTTCTTCCTTTTAGAAAAGAGTGAATGCGTGAAATTTTCTACGGCTAAGTTCACATCTGCGCCGGAGTCTCCCATTATAGTCCATGGGGGGTCTGTTGGGGTCCATGTGTGAGCGCTATATTAGCGGTCTGCCTCTCCATTGTTCTGATCCTCCGACTTACTAGGACAACAGAAAGGCAATGCTTATGGCAGCTAATGGGGAAGGCTTATTAAACTGTCTAAAAGAAAAACGGAGACGTCTTAGGTGTCCATAGCGGCCAATCACAATGCAGCTTTCATTTTTAGGACCATAAAGCAAACTGTAAGCTGTGCTCTGATTGGTTGCTATGAGCCGTAAAGGGTGTTTTACTTTTAGACCAGTATAATAAATCTGCACAATGGAGGAGTGGGAACAATTACCCGTAGCAAGCACCATATAATAGGAGTCATTCATTGCTTGCTATAGACAACTGCTCCAGTAGGTGCTAAGGTATAACTGTAGTGTAATAGTCTTCATAAATCATGAGCATGTGGTTATATATAGATGTGTCTATATACCCAGATCTATCTATCTATCTATCTATCTATCTATCATCTATCTATCTATCTATCTATCTATCTATCTATCTATCTCCTATCTATCTATCTATCTATCTATCTA